>NW_027491481.1:1365000-1391469 GCF_021521415.1 Bidens hawaiensis
GTTCATGACCACTACCAGGAATATCATGTTCAACACCATCTTCCGGTATCTCCCCTTCCTCCAAACCACTATCAATCTCAATCTGTTCACAAAGCTTTTCGATATCACTGTATGATAACACATCTTCAATAACATCAACCTCATCATCAACTACTATAGCATCACCACCTGCACTACCAGTCGGAGCAGTAGACTCCCCCTTAGATGTGGAAACCCCAAGAGATTGAGAAGTTCTTGGCAGCTCACCACCTGCATCTTTTGATGCATTGGGATCATCATCTCTGTCCTCCATTCTCTTTGTTCTCAACTTGTCTCCCTTGCAACTGCTCCCCCCTAAGATGCTAAGAACTTCTTTAAGGCATCAAAAAGTTTACCATGTTCAAACAGGAGAGCCGACTGAAGTTGATTCTCAGCCACCAGGCGTTGAATGGCATGAGTCTGAACAACATTGATCCTTGATTGCTCAACAACTACACGTTCCAGAGCCACGATCCGCTCAAAATCCGACAGAGTAGTATCAAATGCAAACGACATATGAGAAATATCCTGAGCATAAGGTGGAGGAATACCCAAACTTACTGGAATGTCAGATGAAGAAGGAATAGAAACTGGAGGTGGAACAGTAACTGAGGACCCAACAGTAGCCACCAAAGTAAACACCACAAAAATAAAAACCACCTCAGATTGAGTAACAGATCGAGGCGGTAAAGAGAAAATCTCTGGTGCTGACAAAGCCACCGTAGAATGCACAATGGACGGTGCTGACAAAGCCACCGTGGACACACTAGAGGTCACTGGCATAGAGGCAGTAGTGGACGGTACAAGAGTAGACGTACCAGATAACTACGAGGGAGCAAAGTGAACTACCCTTGAGCTCCCACCACCCCGAGCCTTCTTGGATCTATGAACCAAAACATACATCTCATCCTCAAAATCAGATTCACTATCATCATCAGAACCCTTTTTACGTTTCCCTTGTATATTTTCTTGAAGTGCCAGAACTCTCTAAGTCTCATCAACCTCATCTGAGGATGAATCAGATAAAGTCTCATCGGAATCCTCAACTGAGGGAAGTGATGGACCCACCGAAGTAGCAACCGATGAAACACAAACCCCAGTCACGTCAACCAACGAAACCTGAACTTCAAAAGCATCAACCGAGGACATATCAAACAACCCGTGTCCTTCAAAAGCAACATCAAGATCTACCTCTTCGACGGCAGACATAATAGGAGCATCAACTGGAGCACCTTGAACCACATGAGGTGGTTGTGGAATAACAGCAGGAGCTGGAGCAGGATCAACAAACCCATCATTTGGTGGAGCAACATAAGCTGGATTCAAAAGATATCCAAATAAAGCAGTGTGTCGCATCCGACGCTCGACATTGCTTCGTGCGCTCGAAGTACGACATTGAGCAAAGATTCTTTTGTTCATACTGTCCACAAATGAAATAGGACGACGTTGTGGGAGATTCGGAGCTACATGATTAAGGATCATCTGCAAAAATCTGGGATACAACAAGAACCTTTCCCTTGCCACCGCCCTTCGTTGACTATCAATTTAAAAAAAACACCATCTGACCAAAGCAGAATGGTTTGTTGTAAGTCAAAGCTGTCATTGCAGATTGCATAGTTGCACCCATACCATCAGAACCACCTTTGCGACCAAACATGCAAACAATTAACACGTGCACAAAGAAACACCATTGATCAAGTATGAACCCTTTGTGACGTTGAGAATATTCCAGAGGTCCTGAGTAACCCATGCGAAGAAAAGCACTATTCCGAAAAGTAGCCGGATACTCGGTAGGAGCCTGATCATCTGCAACAGACCCAAATTGCAAAGCTGCCCGTATCTGATTAGCTGATAATGAAAACTGTACAACCTGCTTATTAACTGTAGCATACATAACTGGAGGTTCCACGCGACAGTCATACTCAACCGTTCTCCAAAAATATTCGATATTCGGCAAGGATATAGGAAGAGTGGTGGAGATAGAATGAAAAATCCGTAAGCGCATGAGAAACTGGATAATCTCCGCGTAATCCTCAGCTCCACGAGTATCTGGAACTAGGGTTACATACATGTTGTGAGCCGAGAAAAACTGTCTTTTATCGTCGTCACCACCATCACCACTTGTGCCACCAGCACCCGCAACCTCAGCCATATCTGTAGTGTAAACAAATTAAGTTAGAAAATCGCATAATCAGCTGGATAACTTCGCCCAGTAGGTTAATAGGTGAAGTTAATGATACAACGAAGTTGATGATCAGTTTGTAAAGCAGCGAGGATAGGGAACATGCGAAGTTAAAACAACTTCGCTATCAACAAGAACTTCGTCATTTGAACAGTCCAGAAAAAACTGAAATCTTTTTCCGAAAGCAAACAATAACAATCAGATGATCATCGGAGAACCTATAGGGTCCGATTAAGGTCACCAAATACTCAATATCGCATAAGCAGTAACAGTGTAAGAGTATTAAGCACATTAAGGTATTAGTTGAAAAATCATAAAAAAACGAATCATCCAGAGAGAATTAACATTAGCAGGTAATAAATTATGACTCAACACGAGATTAGAAACCTTAATAAGTGAACAAAAGTTGATTCGGTGAAGGTTGATTCGAAAGATAAGTTCGCCGAGGATGAATGAAACGAGTTTGACCTTAAAGATGGTTTTAAACCCGTTGGAAACCCTAGAGGTGAAGTTAATAACTTCGCTCAAATGATAACTTCGCCAAGGCGAAGTTAAAGTAAGGCAAAAGAATTTAAAAAAATTAGATCATAAGCAAAAGCGAGTAGCCCATGGTTTAATGGAAAACTGATTAAAAAAGAAGTATATAATAAGTTTGCGGGATCAAATTTCAGTCTTTGAGAAAAATCATCGCGTTTATGAAAAGATCCGAACATGGAATCAGATTGATTAAAATACATACAAAGATTTATGTTCAGCGTTATTATGACATAGAGAAATAGGTTGAAAGCAGGTATAAGAGACTTAGCATGATTATCATTGCTTCGGTGATACTAGTTAGGTTCAGTTCGACATAGAATTTAGATGGACATCACTTATGTATCTGTGATGCCTCCTATCTCTTCTCAAAGCGTATTTGGTTTTCCCCAAATCACCCCAATTTGACTCCAACCTCCTAGCACTTGATCAAAAATTTGTATAACTAGTAAGAAAAGATTTAAAGCTTTAAGGTTGAACGTTGGACTTGCATGCCTTTAATTCAGAGTGTTTAGGACTTATTTGAATGCCCCACCCTTGTAGTTCTGGTTTGACCCTCTAAGCTTTTGAAAAACAAAATACAACGACTTAATATTTTACAAACACAACAAATATTTTTTATTTTTTTTAAACAAAGTGACGAAATATTTTTGGTGATCAAGACACTAACGGGCTCGTGTATGACAGGGTAATCACTTTTCTGCCTATCATAAGGAGAGATATATGTGGAGACATGCACATTTCTTCAAAATGACTATCCATAGTAAATCTAGCATATTTAGTTTGTATCACTTCAACTTTTACGCATCATGGAAAGCTACCATGCAAATCAATGACTGTTCTAGAGCCTTTTAAGCTTAATAACTTCACCCGTTAGGCACACGGAATCAATTTACCTATCATTTTTCAAAGGTTGAATCATAAAACAAACCTTGAAGCTTCCAAAAAGCTATAGACTGAATGATTATATCACTTCCCAGAGAAAACAGAAAAACCATTTTAAATTCAACCGCCCCGGTCACTTTTTAGTTCTCAGGTAAATGGTAATCCTGTATGTCCACAGTTGGTTAACAGGACCAAACATACATATAATTATGTGTCCCTCAAACTTAGAGCGACCGACATAATTTTCAGCGAATGAATTAAAACAAAACTCATCGCAATCGCCCCAGATGCTTTCAGTTTTTAGGTGAATGGCTATCCTTTGAATCTACAAGTAGATAAGAGGACCAAACATATACAAGTATATGCCCTTCAAACTTGAGCAACTGACATAATTTAAAGCAAGAGTGACTTTTTTTAAACAGAACATAAGACACGATTACTCGGGGTTGATCATCCCATTTAACTCAATAAGGTTTTGAAAACGAGATCGGTCAAAAGCTTTTGTAAAAAGGTCGGCAAAGTTATCCAGAGAATCAACCTTTTCAAGCACGATTAATTTCCTCTCAGCACAATCCCGCATAAAATAACGACAAATGTCAATATACTTAGTTTACTATGCTTTACAGGATTGTTAGTTACTGAGATAGCAGCAGTATTATCAATGAAAATTGGAGTATGAGTGAAATTCAGACCATAATCTCGCATTTGTTGTTGTATCCACAAAACCTGGGAGCAACAATTTGATGCTGCCATATACTCTGCTTCACAGGTGGATATTGCAACCGAGGTCTGCTTCTTGCATTGCCAAGACACCAATCTCCCACCAAGAAACTGACAGCCACCGGCTGTCGACTTCATATTCTGGTTACATCCTCCATAATCAGAATCGGTGTATGCAACTAGATCCAGTTCACCTTCCTTTGGATACCAGAGACCCAACTTAGGTTTTCCTTTGAGGTACCGCAGTATCCTCTTCACGCCTTTCATGTGTGACTCCTTTGGATTAGCCTGAAAACGCACACAAACACAAACTACAAACATAATGTCAAGTCTGGAAGCAGTTACATACATTAAAGAACCTATTATTGCACGATATTGAGTGGGATCCACATCTTCATCACTGTCAGAGTCATCACCCATTTTGTGGTTGACACAGATTGGAGTATCATACGGAGTACTTTCTTCCATCTTGAATCATTTGAGTACGTCATGAACATATTTAGTTTGATGAATAAACATCCTATCCTTCTTCTGATATACATGTAAACCCAAAAAGAAGGTTAATTCACCCATGGCACTCATATCAAAGCTTTTCTTCATGACCGCTACGAACTCCTGACACATAGAAATCTTTGAGGCCCCAAAGATAATATCGTCCACATAGACCTGGACAAGAAGAAAATCCTTTCCATTCCACTTCACAAACAGCGTACTGTCAATCTTCCCTCTCACAAAACCATTTTCTAGCAGGTAATTAGATAAGGTTGCATACCAAGCCCGTGGAACTTGATGTAGACCATATAATGCTTTTCTGAGTCTGTACACATGATCTGGAAAGTTTGGATCTGGAAAACCTGGAGGTTGCTCGACATATACCATTTCGTCTACCTTTCTATTCAGAAACACACTCTTTACGTCTAAATGAAGCACCTTCATTTATTTGTGAGCGGCAAATGCCAAGTAAAGCCAATTGCCTCCAGCCTGGCTATAGGAGCAAACACTTTATTGTAGTCGATTCCTTCTTGCTGATTAAAGCCCTTAACTACCAGTATAGCCTTGTTTCGGACGATTACCCTTTTCTCATCTCTTTTGCACTTAAATACCCACTTAGTGCTGATTGTGTGCACATCATGTGGCTTTTCAACCAAACGCCATACTTCCATTTTATTAAACTGAGCCAATTCTTCCTGCATGGCTTCAACCCAAGAGCTATCCTTCAAAGCCATCTGATAGTTTTTTGGTTCTATTTGATTGATATAGCATGCATACATACATTCGTTCATAATACCAGTATCTTTGATGCTCACATACACACATGTGTTTTCTTCCAATCTACCTCTGGGCCGCACTCCATCAGAAGGATTACCAATCACATTCTCCAGAGGGTGATCCTCGTTGATTCTTGTGGTTTGGACATGAGCAACTACTAAGTCTTCACCCAGATTAGGAGCGAGTTCATTTGTATTATGTTGATTGTGAAACGGATTTATGAACTATTCTTCTTCTGAGACAACGGGTCTTTCTTCAGCACTAGTCACAGTTGGTCTTTTATCTCAACCTTTGAGCTATGTGTGAAGCTCTCTTCTTCATCAATTAACATCTGAGTGGCCATCCTTTCTTCCATATCTGTAAATTCATAAGAAGGCAGATTAAAAGGCTTAAACAGTTTGTCATAATCAAAAACCTCATCTCCATGCTAGGCTTTGGTGAGTTGTAACTGGTAATGTCAGTGTTACAGACCACCTCAACCTTGTTGCTCGATAGATTAAAGACTCTTCTGTTGGGAGACCCAACCACATAACCAACAAGAATACCTTCGTCAGCTTTCTCACCAAACTTAAAATTAGTCTTCAATATCGAACATGGGGACCCAAAAGGTTCGAGACCTGTCAGATTAGGCTTTCGACCATGCATTAATTCATAACAAGTTTTGTTTAATATTTTAGCAATTAAAACGCGATTAAGGATATAGCAGGCTGTAGCGATAGCCTCAGCCCAGAACACCACTGGAATCTTAGCATCTGCCAGCATGGTCATGGCTCCTTCAATTAGCGTTTTTTTCTTTCTCTCAGCTACTCCATTCTGTTGTGGAGTGTACGGTGCACTGAACTGATGTTATATCCCTTTCTGTAGACAAAACATCTCCATTTGATAATTCTTGAACTCTGTGCCGTTATCGCTTCTGATGAATTTTACCTTTCCTCCAATAATGTTTTCCACTTTGGTAATCAAGTTAATCACCAAATGCACCGTCTCATCCTTAGCTTTCAAAAAGTACACCCACGAGTATCGTGAGTTACTACTAAGCAGTAAGATGTCCCACCCAAACTTTTGACATTTATGGGACCAAAGAGATCCATGTGGAGCAGGTCCAAGGGTGTGACTATCGAATTAATCAGCTTGGAGTGATGTGGCTTCTAGTGTTGTTTTCCTTTCTTGCATGACAGACATTTATCTTCAAAGTTAAAACTCTTCAATGGAACCCCTAACACCAAACCATTCTTGACAATGTAATTCATTTTACATAGATGGATGTGTCCCATTTTCCGGTGCCATAACTCAGATTTAGATTCTGTTGCTTTAGACAAAAGACATGATTCTTTAGTTGCTATCTTGGTTGATCTCATGTCCATCACACAGGTATTCCTCTCTCTTGGATCTTTCATCACAATCCAACTTTCTGGGATCTTGAATCCAGGATAAAGCACTAAGGCTTCGTCCTTTGTAAATTGCATGGTGTATTCTTTGTCACAAATCTGAGAAACACTAAGAAGATTTTTCTTCAACTCTTTCAAAAAATTTACTTTTTCCAATTTGATCCTTCCGTTAGTTACGATACCGATACCTGAAATTTTTCCTCCACTTTCTCCTGCAAAAGTTACTCTTCCTCCTTGTACAACCTTCCAGTCAAGTAACAATTTCTTGTTACCCGTCATGTGCTGGGAACAACCACTGTCGAAAACCCACCTGTTGTTCACAGTCCTTTCAGACTGTTCTTGCACATTTAAAGAAAACAATTAAAAGCGGGGGACCCAAGACCTCCTGGTCTTGGGTTGTTCAAACCTGTTAAACGACATCCAACTAGCTGGTTATCTAAAGTTCCTTTGAGGAAACCTGCCATTTGATCTAAAAGGAATATTTCTAGAGAAAAGATTATGAGACCAAACAAGAACCACTGAGTTTCTAGTATTAAAAGTTTTGGATGACTCAAAGTAACGAGTTTTATGATTAACTGGGAAAAAACAAGGTTTATTTCTTTGAAATCTTGGATTTATCCAAAGTTTGGTGTTAGAAGAAACGACACTAGTTCGCACACCAGTCTTAGGTTTCATTTTGTTCTCAGTCTTGTTTGGTCTCATACTCTCAGTTTTCTCCCTTTTCAAGGGACAAATACTGGCAACGTGTCCCTTGATATAACACCTAAAGCAACTCTTATTCAAATTACATGTGGTTATCTGAAAATTCTTTTCGGGAGTTACTTCAGAAGATGAGGTTGGTTTACTGACATTTAGTTTCACATAGGGGGAACAAATGGGTTTAAGGATGATTTCTTTTCACTAAAAGTAACATTCGACCCCCTTTTCAATAACACAACATCATCATTCATTTTACCAGTGCTGACAAACTTACTAGACAGGGACTCTTGATCAATAACTGAGGAATTTGTCTGAACAGGTTCGTTAATGTCCTTGTCTACCTCTTCAAGGTTGACAGGGTTAATGGAGGTTTTGCTTAACTAAACCTTACCGGGTGCTATGTCCATGTTTATAGTACCAGGTATGGTTTGATCAGTCTGAACGCAGACAGGTGGCTGATTACTAGGATTATAAGTATAGTTATTATTAAAAGGTGGTGGAACCTTAGAGAATCCAATTCCCTCTTTATTGTTCGGAGAACACTGAACACTTAGGACATGATTTAGCATCATGGAAGAGTTCCTAAACTATTTAAGTTTTCTATTTAGTTCCACCACTTTTACTTGGTAATCAGCAATCTGTTTGTCTTTTTCAGCTATAAGTTTGGTCTTTTCTTCAACTACTTCATAACTTAAATCGATTACTTGTATTTTCTCAGCTAGAGTGGCCTTAAGGCTTCTAATGTCTTTTTCACCAGATTTTATTTTAACAGAGTAACTGTTTTCCTTTTTTTTTAGAATAGTGGTGTTCTTATTTTAAACATTTTAATTATTTTTCCAAACTCATATTCTGATTAGTTATAGCAATTAATTGTTCAGACAATTTCTCACATTGTTTACATTGGGGTTCAGAACATACCTCTCAGAGTTAATCATTCACCTCAGCCATGTAGGCTTGGTCCTCCACTGCGTCTTTTTCATATCTTCCAGACACAATGTTCACCAAATTGGCCTGTTCACTGACCTCTTCTACCTGAATGTTCCAATTATATCCACCTTCATGTTGAGAAACCGTAGCTTTCGTCTCAGCTCCATTTCTATTATGAGAAGTAGACCTATTCTGACTTCTTTCAACTCTTTCATTAGTACATTCTCTTGCAAAGTGTCCATTTTGTTGGCAATTGTAACATCGAACTTTGGACTTGTCTCTCCCCCACGAACTTTCTTCCTGTCTTCTTCATGAACCTTTTCACCCTTCTCACGATCATGGCCATTTTCTATTGAAGATCAATATCCTCCATGTTATCAACATCAATTTGATCGTAGTCCTCATCTAATGTGGTAGGGTATACAATCTTTCCCTTGATGTAGTTCTCATATAAAGCAATGAAAGACGCATAAAGGGCAAATTGTTTTTCAACATACTTCACACTCATAGGCATCCTAGAATAATTCATATTTAGAGAATTCGCAGTAGAGTTGGAAGCTGCGGACTGCGGTTTTGAAGGAGTGCTACCACTGGAAACAAAGCATATGTCTCCATCCATGTTCATCATCACCTTACTATCTTGATTTGAGTTAGTTTCACCTCCAGAGTAATAGGCATTTGACCCTCCTTTAGAGCTTGAACTTGGAGAACCTTTTGCACCATACATTCCCGGATCCTGAACCTGATCAGTAAATGCTTCTTTTCTTCTCATATTTAGTTCATAGGTACATAACTTGTTGACTACCGTTTCAAGGTCAAAATTTTTATACTCTTTGTATTCTTTCATCAACACAGTATACATCTCCCATTTGGGTGGAAGAGCATCTAGAAGCTTTTCTACTATTTCAATTTCAGTATATTTTATGGAGTAGTTAGTCAACTCGGTCATCAAATGGTAGTACCTTGTGATGATGTCATCAAGTGATTCATTCTGGAAGTACTTGAATATTGAGAATTGAGTTTTCAACAACTTTGTCTTTGAGTTTCGAATTCCCACATTCCCTTCAAAACGTTTTTCTAACGCTTCCCATAACTCTCTAGCAGAATTATACTTTCAGAATGTATGTAGAATCTCATGAGGCAGTGCCATAGTTATAGCAGCTAAGGCTTTACTTTCTGCTTCATACATCTTCTTCTCATCATTATCCATCTTATTATATTTCTTTAGTTGTTCACGTCCTTCAAATTTTGTTGTTGGAAGAATATAACCATCCTGAATACATACCCACATCTTTGCATCCTGGTACTTCACGTATTGCTCAAATCTGTCTTTCCAAGTAACAAAGTCAGTACCTTTAAGTAACTTTGGAGCTTTAGTCACTGAACCAGCCTCGACCTCCATCTTTACCAGACCAGAGATGTTTATCGAAGTCATATCTAATCGAAATGAAAACGAAAATTCTGTCAACTTTTGTTCTGTGAACAGTGAAGGGCGAGGTTAATTTAACTTCGCCTTTAAATTAACTTGGCTAAGGGCGAAGTTAACTAAGACCAATGTCTCCTTTCAACTTCTCCATAAGCTAACTTCGCTATTATATCTTCACTTAAACCCTAAATGTTTGACGACAACTTCGCTACGCAGATTGAAACTTTAGGATCTCGATTTCATACACAAATCTTTCAATTATGGTCTGGTTACAAGGTTGTAGGATGGACGAAAGGGCTTCAAAGGATAAGGATGGACTGAATGACTGATTTTTACGTGAACCAAGCCGCAAAAATCCCTGCGGAAGGATTTTAACACCCGTGTGATAATCCTGAACCACACAATCAAGAGCTAATGCTCTGATACCAATTGTAGGTTCTCAGCCGGATCTACACAGGAGTATCTCGTACACAGAGGGTGTGGAATCCCCTATGTATACGATTACGAGTGTATACGAAAGAACGAATCGGAAACGTATAAAGAACAAACACGTAAACAAAGTACTTATTTGTTATTAACAACTCAGTGCTCGTAATCAATAAGAATTCAACGTATAGAAGTTATGACCAAGAAGCTTACAAAACCTACAGCCAAGTTAGGTTTTATAGACTTCGACAACTTCTCCAAACATGCTTGGCGAAGTTGTCCCTAACTTCGTTACTAGGCTAACATCGCCTATATCAAAATGCTAAACAACAAGTTCACCAAAACCAAAACGTAACAAACAATATTCTAAGTACGAACATGATAAACTAAAGACTAATGAACTACTGGCACACTGCACCAACAGATAAATACTGATAACTCTCGGATAGAGTTTTAGAATGGAAAGATCCATTAGATAATGAACGATTGGTTCTAAGCCATCTCTGGCGATTAATCAACAATTCGAAGTGCTTTTCTTGCATCTTTTTGATAAACCAGCGTTTATATAGAGATGATGGAGGATTTTTTTGGTAGTAAGAAGCCCCTTTGACAAATCTCCATCTGCAAATAATTCTCGATCTGAAAACACAGAGACAAAGGGCTAAGCTTTGACTAGGAAAACGAGTGGATCTCCAGGGTCCCAAATGAATTGGCTTATTCGAAAAAAGCCTTGTTCGTTGGAAGATCTATCTCGTGTCTGGTACTCCAAGGTTCCACTATGCAAGAACTCTAAAATCATTCTCTTGAATCTCATTCTACAAGAACTCTGCATCATTCTCTTGAAGCTCATCCTCTTCATCATAACGCTTGCTCCGAAATGGTCTGGACCAATAGGGAAATCCCAATTCATTGGGCCTTTCGATACAATTAAATAGAAATCCCCAAGGGCGCCATATTCTAGGAGCCCAAACTATGTGATTAAATAAATCCTCCTCTATCTTTTGCCGGTCGAGGGCTCCTTCTCCTCCCCCCTCTTCAAACTCTGATTCGTCTTTTTCATAGAGAAATATCTGATCAAGGATAGACAAGATCCTTTTTTCATCATATCTAAGGGATTCTTTGGTTCGGGTTGAAGAAGCAATGCCACTCGATCTTTATCAAACTGATTTCATGTCCGTGAGGATCCCACCAGAGCGCCTTCAGCTTCTAGTAAGCCACGAACTAGACCAGAATCATTCTCAACGAGTCCATAAGGAGTGATCCCATTTTTTTTTCATCGGGTTCCGGTAGAGACCAAAGTCTTGAGTGGCCGATCCGGAAAAACAACTCAAAAGATAAAGAAGTATCTTTAATTTCTTCATGCTCGTTCCAAGTTCGAAGTGTTTGATGGTAACTTACTTTCATATATTATCCTTAGTTTTTAGAAAAAATACAATTACAACAATAAACACATATAGAGAAATACAAATCTTTGGAATAATGATGCAAAAATTTCAAATGCACACTTCGATTAACTGAAAGTAAAATGTTATATACATTATTAAACTATTAAAGCATGCAAGAATTTCTACATGGCATAATTTTAGGGTGTCCACCTAGATGCCATGTGACCACTTTCCTATTAGTAATTGCCAACTCACTTCCTTCATATTATTTAAACCATAATATTACAAACCCTAATTCACATTCTTATGTTCCTCCCTCTCTCTCTTGCCGTCTAACTAATTCTCTAAAACCTCAGTCACAATTAGTAACAATTATCGTGTCTCTTTACATCCCTACAAATGAGTCGTTTATGCCTCAAATAGTTTTCAGGTTTTAATTTCATCCTTCAAATAGATATACCATTTATTATATGTATGCTAAAAAGGTGTGATAATCACTATATGGTTTTCTCTTGAACATTACAAGTATAATACTAACCATAACTTTGATTTACAGATTTGGTTATACACAATCAATAATTCGATCATCTTCTTCGGTTTTAAAGGTATTGTTTTAATTGAAGCTTGCATGTTCCTCAACATTATGGTGATCAAACTAATGCTGACTTTGTTTTGTAGCTTTTACACTAATTTATTCTCTGATTTTAAAGAAACCTAATTTTCCAAATTTTGCAGGCTATATTTTTTAATTCAGTTCTCATACAAAAAAAATTTATTAATCTAATGCACAATGTTAATTATAAGTTTTTGTCTATTGATGATGAGAACTAGAATTAAACATCTTTTAATAGCTTATATTATTTGAACCAAGTGGATATTGCAATGATTTATTCTTTAAGCAAAGGTTCTGTTTGAAAGACTTATATTATTTTTTATTAAATTTTGATATCCTTAAAATTGTTATTTGTTTCAGATGCATTATGAATTTACGTTCTTTGTTTAATGTTTATTTCTTAGGATTGTCCGTTGATATTCTCGATGAGCGTGACGAGTGTTTATTTTACCGTTCTTATCATATTCATTCCTCTTGCTTATAAGGTGAGTAATCACTCCCCTTCTTTTACTTGTTTACCAAAATTTTGGGGATATATGCGTACTTACATTATCTACTTGTTATTAGTATTCACACTAGCAACTGTTAACCTTGTGTGCTATCAATTATGTGCCTAACTTGTTACATGTTTATTTGTTTATTTTATCGCATTCGCAGAGGTCCATCATATTCACATTTAGTATGATCATACGACCGTCGTAGTGGCCGGCGTCTGATCGCATGACAATGGTTTCACCGAAAACTCACTCATGGTAAGCAACGCCCGATTCACATGGTAACGGTTTAGCCCACACATTATTATCTATTTGAAATGTTTACATGCTATGGCTTAAATGTATACCGCATTAAAGACAGTTTGCTCTTTTTCTCATATTATATTATATTGAATTAAGTGATGTTTTACTCACTCAACCTTGTGTTGACAAAACTATTTTATTTTATACGCATATGCAGGTTATTGTTTGAACTGATATCAAGATTGGTGAAGAATTTAGAGTTAATATTGTTAGAAGAATAAATCAAGATTTAGTTTTAAAGTTGTAAATTTTGAATTATCTTGTTGCCTTTATTTTTAATTTATGTACTTTGTTTGTTTGTATTTATTTGGATATTTAATATAAATTAATAGATATCACCACTTTAAATTATTGCATCATAGTACCTTGAGAGCTGTGAACAATCAGTTTGCGCTCTGGCATTTCTGCCTTAAGTTGGGGTGTGACACAAATGATCTATCAAGTTTTAAATATATGAAAGCTAGACTAAAGATCTGTAGCCGAATCAAGAGACGATTTAGTTATTTATGTAAATATTTTATATTATGGGTTAAAACATCATTCATTCACATAGGTTTTCAAACTGGATCGCCACATCATTCCGAACAGACAATCACAGGTGAATACGTTAAACCTTTTACAATTAGTCAATAAGATAAATGTGTTGTTTATCTTAACAAGTCAGTCAAATGTTTATTAGAGATTACGTGATCTCTCACATATAAGATAGAAAATGAAAATCAACTTAGACCGATTACACATGTGTCTAGATCCAAACATAACTGAACAAGCAGTCATACCCAATCTCAAGTGGGCATCAGTTCTTGGAGAACCTTTGAATTGTTTGTGTATGGCAAGTGATACTAATACCAATATTAAGAGACGTTCATGATAAGTTTGTTCAAGAAAACTATCTTGTCAGTTAAAGATCTATAAATATTTTTAGAGTCAACGATTCACTAGCATATCGCTGACGTGTTTTTCCCCACATTTCAGGGAATCATATTTAGCACATGTAGCAAGGAAATAGAGTCACTAGTGGAGTTAGATGCTCTTTATATGAAGATGGCTTAGTTTTTAATTATTAAAATAATGTAAGCAGATTTAACAAGAATTGTATATCAAATACCTGGGAATTTATTATCCGAGAAGTTTTTGAAATAAATTAAAAACTTATTTTAACAAAATCTTCCACTAAAACAACTCTCAAATCTGATATAATTACAAAATAGGTACCAACTATTGGTCACTTCTAGGCCCTAAGTCGGGGTGTGACGGGTTGGTATCAGAGCCATTGATCTCAGCCATTTAGATGTTTCATCATACCTAAGGTTTAACATAGATATATATCAATCTAATTCCAGAGCCATCAGTTTCAACAAATTAGATACTTGATTAAAGAGTAGCTAGGCTTTAACCACGAAATGTTGAAATATTACGGATAAGTCTTAATAATACGGATAAGATAGGAATGTATTCCTACCCCTAATCAACTATGCATTGATGAACAATCCTCATTCTAATCGAGGATCATTTAAACCTTCATCTAGGGATATATGGGAACAACGCTACTCCCAATTCATATATCCAATAATGGGGTTTCATACCAAACAACAATGGAGGAAGATTCATATTCATTCGATATTAAGACTCCACCGGTTCCAGTAAGTACAAACCATATTATGCATGGAATAGGATCTAGCAGATCCAAGGCAACAATAATGTCAAAAGAAAAAGAAATAATGACCTATCCAGAAGAAACTCCTCAGGGACTGGAATATTTTAATTTTCCAGCAATTCAAATTTCTTACTCTTCTTACACTCAAAGTGAACGTCTAACCCATATTATAACTACACTCAAAGTGAACGTCTAAACCCGGATTATAAATCCTCAGAAGAAATATACGACATTGAAGACGAGTCAACTCATTATGAAATCAGTGTTACCAAACTAGCAGAAGCAATGCTCAAAAACGAAATGAATACTGAAGAGAAATAAAAAGAAAAGAAGACAAGCGAAAACATCAAGAAGGACAACATCAAGAAATTGATTATTCGCTGAAAAAGGTAGACAATAAAAAGATCTTAATAGTTATAAATAGTACAACTGTAGTAATTTTGTGCACTCTTGTAACTACGACATAAATAAAAGATAAACTTTCTTCGAAATATTAAACTTATCTTTAAATTATGTCAAGAATAGAAAGCATAAACTCTCAGA
Source organism: Bidens hawaiensis (assembly GCF_021521415.1). NCBI lineage: Eukaryota > Viridiplantae > Streptophyta > Magnoliopsida > Asterales > Asteraceae > Bidens > Bidens hawaiensis. Next base: position 1,380,470 of record NW_027491481.1, read on the forward strand.
GTAATTGGTGTGCGATAGGTATAGTATGAAAAATGTGTTAATTTTTTCAAAGGTATTTCACACAATGTTGAGTTTTAAATTTATAAAAATGATTATTATCTTAACTAAACCATACACAAACAGGCAAGTGTGCCTATCGTATATGTAGTAAACTATAGGTAAGAATCAAGCATCGATCTACGAACACATTTATAGAGTTTTACTACTAAATTGTTGTATTTATTTGACCGAAAGTGAATATCATTTTGGTTTTGGTTTTGGTTTTAGTAAATGTGTTTTAAGGAAAATAAATTAAAAGACAATATTTTTGGGTTTTTATGTTTTAAGGTAGAAAAAATATTAAAGATAGAAGTGTATCATCTTAATTAAAACTCCTCTTAACTTAGTTTAATAGTTGATTAGTAAACATGTGATTTGATAGTTAAACAAAGATATAACTTTGACCCCCTTTACTAGTACATCATTTTATGTAAGCAAGCGGTTTCTAATAAAGATAAGTTAACTCACTTTAAAGATGAGACATCCCTTAAATGACTAAGTGAATTCTACTTGATACTTTAGTAAAAATAACCCTTGTATTATGCCTAAAATACCAATTAATATTAGTTGAGTCTTAAAGTATTAACCTTGAATTACCAAGTATTAACCCGCATAACTCTTGAACAATTATAGAACTCATGTAATTACCACTCAAGAGTTTCTTTAGATTGGTTATATTGCACATTCACTTAATAGGTAAATAACCGATCTTAATGGATGAACACCAACAATCCGGTTTCACAACATTATTGATAATTCTCATTCTAAAATGGTCAACACTATTAATATTCCATTTGGTCCATGTCAATATTAAGATTCATATTTTTTTTCACAACCACGCCCTTACAAGAATGGCGATTTCTTGGCTTATCATCAAGCTCAGAATCTTGGCGGATCTTTAAAAGTTTCTTAAGTTATTCCCCAAACCCTCACACGAGTGGTAGTTCCCCGACTTATCGTCAAGGTCGGCTTTAGGGGTTGATTTTAAGGATTCTTAATTTATCAACCAAGTCCTCATAAGAATAGTGATTTCTCGACTTATCATCAAGTTCGGGGTCTTGGTGTCTACTTTAAGGGTCACCAAGGCTTCACAAGACTAGAAATTTCTCGGCTTATCGTCAAGCTTAGCACTTGGGGTATCTTTTAAGAGTATTTTAACATTCCTCATCAAGTGATAATTGAATCACAACCATTAGTTATTAAAAACCGATCACATGTTTTACTATCATTATTAAACTTCAATAAAGACTCATTATAAACCAAGATGATACTATGGAAGTTTAGCCACTAATAGACATAATGATATTTATCAAAGTAATCAATAGAAACATGATTAAATTGAAACAATCTAACCAATTTGGATGACTTATCTGTGATGCTAATAACTTCTCCCAAAAGCTTAATCTCCTTAATCCTCAAGGGTTGGAAGGATGGGATTGATTCCTTATTAATGGTAGTGAAAGGAAGTGGTTGGAGAGTATTGAATGCTCCTCCAAGGGGTGTTCAAATCTATTAAATGAAGAAGAAGAGCATTCAATTTATAAGCTGATTAGACCCTCAAGGCACGACCGTATTAAGCAAGGCACGTCCATGTCGCCATTTTGTCCTGCTGCATTAATTTTCCATGTCAGATCATACAACTCAAGGGTAACACGACCATGTTAAGCAAGCCACAGCCATGTTGAGTTCCACAACAGTCCAAACTTATCTTGTTTTGTCCTTTTCTCTTGTAGTGAAGGCATGGCCGTGTTTTGGGAAGGCATGACTGTGTTTTTCTTTAGAACCTTATATTTTGTCTTTTCTTCTTGCTTTTCATAATATGGGGCGTGTCTTAGTTAACATGACATGTCTTGATTTACTGATTTTTGTCTTTACTTCGTATGCTCTAGGCATGGCCATGTCTTGATTCACCATGGGGTTTGTTGAGTCAGTTTTGTTAGTGCACCGTTTTGGTCGTCTCGATCTTTTTAATTAATTGTATTTTATATATATATTAATGTAAAGGGCATTTTGGTAATTACACTAGTCCCATTCATTGTTTTTAAGTGTTCATTCGTTAAGGATGTTTAACGAATGAACCTATACATTATTGTTAATGTCCATTCGTTAAGGATGGTTAACGAATGGACCTAATCGTTATGAATATGTTTCCATTCGTCATGGAATGTTAAAAAATGAGGTATAACAAATGAGTCATTCGCTATACTAGTTAAGTTATGTAGAGAATGAAGACCAATGAGTCCATTCGTCACAGGCTGTGTAATGAATCGACTTCATCTTCTATAGGCTAATCATGCTTCGTAAGTCAACAAGTGTAGATAATTATTCTTTGTGAGTCGTTACACTTACCAAATCACTTCTCCATACACACATTGTTCAATCAATCAGTTAATCACCTATAACATATCAAGAACTAGATTCTTATTCGTATTTCAATATGAATTGAATCATAGAAGCTCAATCAAGCTCTCTCAAGTGGTATCAAAGCTGAGCGTTCGATTGTGTAGGTGATTATAATCGTTATAATGATGAATTGTTGAGAATTCATCAGGTAATTGTAATAGTTAAGATCTGAAACTGGTTTATTTCGATTTTGAATCAATTATCATGATGAGATGGATAATTGAGGCTAAACTGATTGATAATCAGTTCGTAATCAGATATGTAAGATTCATTTGGTTTTAATTGTGTTATTGTTTGGTTAATTGAGTGGAATAGAGATGTATTGAGTGTAATTGAAACACAGGTTTGGATTTCGGACAAGTATTGAATCAGAATTGGTTGTCTGGACGTGTTGGGATTGGTTCGCGAGGTGTACACGATTTGTTTAAGCTATAGATTGTTAATTTTGGTTGAGTTTCGAACGAGTAATCCATGGTTTAGTGTTTGTTTGGATTTATGTTTGAATTTGAAAGTTCAGATCTGGAAAGCTGCGTTTGAAGGTTTGAAGGCCCCATTTGTTACACTATAACAACCCATTCGTTATACTGTAGCTGCTTATTCTCTATCAACCTATAACTGTATTTGGACATGTGGCAGGTTGTTACAACTGAACAACTGCTCATTCCCTAATGTAGCTTATTCGTGGTTAACCATTCGGTACAGAAACATCATTCGTGACAAATTGATTCATTATTCTATTCGCTACCTGATTTGTTACCTCATTCATTATACTATTCGTTACCTTAATCGTTATCCTATCCATTATGCCATATGTTATGCTATTCGTTTGATCATTCGGGTGCTGATTCGTTACCATTGAATTACCATTCGTTATAGTCATTCATTATATTCATTCGTGAAAACTTTGGGTCATTCGTTACCTGATTCGTGGTACCATTTGTTACCATAACTTTATAACCTAATTCGTGTTACTGTTCACCAACAGTTATCATTTTCAATCCATTCGTTACATGTTTTACCCATTCGTCACTAAAAGTTACCATTTGTACCCTTAAGTATTTAACTTTGAAAATTTTAACCTAAACTTGAATTTTTTGATCATTTAACCCATATTTTTGAAGTGACTGGCTTTTATGCTTTAGCATCTCAAAATATGTTGATGCAACAAATGCTTCACTTAGACGCTGAACTCGGGTCACATTCTAAATGTCCCCGGTTGATGAAATTCAGTGACTTTGCGATGTGGGAACCAAGATTTCGAGCACATTTAGGATCCTTACATACTGATTGTTCGAGATGTGTTGACAATTTGTATATTACTCCTTTAATTGGTGATGAAACTACTGGGTTTGAACCAAAAGCTTTTACTTCTTATACCCAGTAGGAGAAAAAATCATTAGAAATTAAAACAAAAGCATATTCTACTTTGACGATGGCTTTAACAGATAATATATTCCACCAGGTGGGAAGTATTAAGATATGTGCATCTTTGTTTCAACACATCAAGATGAGATGCATGGGTAATATACAAGAGAGCACGAAAGTTATGCTAAAATTTCAATTTAGAAATTTAATTTATTGAAGGGAGAGACAATTGAGGAGATGCTGACAAGGTTTAATCATCTAATTGATGAGATGAACAAACTACAAGTGGAATCAAATGAATCTGATAAGATTGACACTGTCAAAAATGCTCTACCGGGTAAAAGATCATGACCGGGATCGAAATTATGTTTCTACGTTTACGAACAACTAATTCAACTCTTTAATGTATCGAGCGGAAATTGGTACAAGATGAAAAACATGATAGAATATACTCGTTTAAGCCCAAAGTTTATTGATAGTATTGACTTGATACAAGATATTACAATTAAGTGCACGAGCTTGACGGGATCAGAAAATATTACAATTAACGAAATGATCCAGAAGCTTACCAATGATACTAACTAACCAACTATTTATAGTGCAACAGAAAACATCCGTACATGTCACATATACGGGAACCTCATCAACGTATAAGACCAGCTGCAATCATCCGTATATGTCAATCAATATGCGACAAAAGACAACGTATAAACCCACTTTATCAATCTAAATGTGGAAAACCGTAGAAGTCTTTATCCATGCACTTCAACATACACGTCCATCAGTCAACTTATACGTCCACATGAAGAAACACATATGTCCATGCATTCCATCACATAAATATACGGGAATAAGTCTACATATAACATATACGCTCAACAACCCATAACGTATATGATATACGGATCTTTGATGACTTATGCGCCCTCTATTCATGTTCTTTTCGCAAAACCCGTTTGTTAACAATACTATCAAACGACCACTAACAAGACGAAAGCGAAAGACGTTTCGTGTACCAACACCGGGTTCTTATTCAACTTTTCTGCTTGTGCTGAAAGAAAACAATTTCTTCAAAAATGAAGATTTAACTGCTATGGAGTTTATGCAGAAAATAGAAGAAAGAGAGTATGACATGAAATGTCAAAAGTCTTAAAAAAAACCAAGATCCTACTTTGTATGAAGGTTCTTTACCATTAAGCAGTACAACAGCCCCAATCAATGCTTTCCTCACCCAAACTTCTCAAGATGTGCCATCCTCACTAAATGAATCAATGCCAAACATTTGTTTCATGGAATCTGGTGTAAATACAATTCTGGTGGATCGACTGGCGCTAGTAATGTTTTTACTCAACCACCAAATGTGAACATAAAAGAAGCCGAACAACACTTCTTTTCTTAGTGCTTTCATGAGTTCTTATGAAAATCTGGTGAGTGGTAAAATTGTACTAGTGAGCTTACAGATGAAGACTATGACCAAATCGATCCAGATGATTTGGAGTTAATGGACCTGAAGTGGAATATGGAAATGATTGCGCGTAAAGTAAAGAAGTTCATGTAAAGAACTGGGAAAGATCTACCGACTTTGAACAAGCATGTTGGTTTTGATAAATTTAAAGTAAGATGTTATAACTACCAAGATTTTGGGCACTTTGCCAAAGAGTGTCAAGTCGAAGAAGGAATACAATGGACCTCGTAATCAAGGCAGAAGCTCAGGAAAGAAGTATATTGACTCAAAAAAGCTTCAGGGGGTGATTCTTCTAAAGCTACTGGTTCACAAGCTCTGCTCACAGCTGAAGGGATTGGTTGGAATCAAAGGCTGTTGGGTAATGGTAATTAAGCTAATCTTGCTATGTTTGATCAAGCTGAAAACATTCAAGATTCCCAAGGAGATGGATTGACTACCGAGAACTAATCAGAGACTGAATCAGATTATGATATTTCATGCAACATGCATCCAAATTTGTTTGCATGTATGGCCAAGATTGATGAGGTTAGTGTTGGTACATAAATGTCAGTAGTTCATAGTCTAGCGTTTGTAATCGAGTCTGTAATGTAATTATGTTTAAGTTTATGTTTATGTATGTAAGCGAAGTTGTCAACAAGTTCGCTTAGGCGAACTTGTTGAACAAGCGAAGTTGTCGACAAGTTCGCCTAGGCGAACTTGTTCAACGAGCGAAGTTACTGACAACTTCGCCTGAGGCGAAGTTGTCGTGTATTTATATAGCCTACGGGTTTACGGTTTAGAGGTGAGAGTTTTTGGTTAATCACGTGTGATTCAGTAAAGTCGATAGACGAGAGATAGAGTCTGTAATAGACGTGTTTCAAGTTATAATATATAACGTGTTCGTTTGTATCGCGTGTGATTGTTTTACGTATTCTACGCTCGTAACTACCTACGCAGGGATTCCGCACCTACGTAGATAGCGATATCCCGTGTAAGCTCCGTCCGGGAACCTACAATTGGTATCAGAGCTTTGGCTCGATTGTGTGGTTTGGGATTTCACGCGGGTGTAGAAAACGTCTCGTTTGACCTATTCGCGGGACGCGTTTTCGTTGATATTGTGTTATACTCACCTTATACAGTCATATTCAAGCCGTCACACCGACCGGAAACTGCTAAATCGTTGAAAACAGATCTGAATATTTTCAGTGTTCTTCGGGCGAAGTTGTTGTTCTTCAGGCGAAGTTGCCGACGCTGGAAGTAGGGTTTCGGCGAAGATATAAGGTTGAGCGAAGTTAACCACAACTTCGCCTACCTCATAAGTTCGCCTAAGCGAAGTTATCCTCAACTTCGCTTACCTCCTAAGTTCGCTTACCTTAAGCGAAGTTATTCTCAACTTCGCCAAGTCACGCGAATTTAAGGATTTTTCAGCGAAGTTAACACTTAAGCGAAGTTATCCTTAACTTCGCCTATAGTACTGTTTGGAAGAATTTTTGTTTTTTCGGGTTTTTCTTGTTTTCGAGAAGATGTCGCCGATTAACATCTCAGAGTTAGTCAAAATGGAAGTTGAAGCGGGGTCGGCTACTAAGGCACCAAGGTTGATGAAAGGAACCGACTTTGTGGCGTGGAAAGATAGGTTCATTCAGTATATTAAATACCAGGATGCAAAGATGTGGGTGTGCATCCAGGATGGATATATTCCACCGACAATGGAATACGAAGGTCGGGATGTGATAAAGAAGTACAGCAAGATGGAGGAAGAAGAGAAAAAGATGTATGAGGCCGAGAGCAAGGCCCATGCTGCAATTACTATGGCTCTTCCTCAAGAGATTCTCCATACATTCAGGAAGTACACTTCTGCACGAGAGCTTTGGGATGCTCTTGAGAATAGATTCGAAGGGAACGTGGGTATTCGTGCCTCGAAGATTAAGCTGTTAAAGACCCAGTTCTCTGTTTTCAAGTATTTGAAGAACGAATCGCTCGATGATATTATCACCCGATATTATCATCTAATGACAGAGCTGAACAACTATTCTATTGCTTACAGAGAGGAGGAAATATTTGAGAAGCTTCTCGATGCTCTCCCACCGAAGTGGGAAATGTACACTGTTCTAATGAGGGAAGACAAAGACTTTCCTAATTATGACTTGGAGACAGCAGTAAACAAGCTCAGAACCTTTGAGCTTAATATGGTTCGTAAAGAGACACCAACGGATCAGGTTCAAGACCCTGGTATGTATGGTGCCAAAGTTAACTCAGGCTCAAGTTCGAAGTCTGAATCTGCTGCTTACTACTCCAAAGGAGAGTTAGGTTCTAACTCTTCTCATGAAGGAAATGTGTCAGTAAACATGAACGGTGATGTTTGCTTTGTTGCTGGAGGATCAAGTGCTTCGAAACCTCAAGCATCCAAGAGTAGTTTCTCTCCCAGTGCTTCAAGCAATAACTACACTAAGATGCCAATGAGTGTCAAATCTGCTGAAGAGCAGTTTGCACTCTATGCATCTTTTATTGCTTCTTACGAGAACTACATACAAGGGAAGATTGTGGACCCTGCTGCTTTGGAAGAAGACTATGACCAGATCGATCCTGATGATCTGGAGGAGATGGATCTGCAGTGGCAGATGGCGATGATAGTCAGAAGAGTGAAGCGTTTCATGAAAAAGACTGGCAGAAAGTTCGTAGGTGGAAAGCCAGGATTTGATAAGTCAAGGGTGAGGTGTTACAATTGTCAACAAAATGGACACTTTGCAAAGGAGTGCACTAATGCACGTGTAGAACGTAGTCAGGGGAGGACTACACAGCAAAGTGGAAATAACAATGGGAATAATGCCATGATGTCTGATGCTGGTGAATACAACTGGAACATGTTCTCTGGAGAACTCTTTGAGCAGGCACACATGGCGAAGGTTGCAGCTGAAGAATGTATGAAAGCTGCTGAAAATGAAAAAGCTTTCATGGCTAATGACCAGAACTCCGAGGTATGTACTAAACCTATCTGTACTAAATGTGAGAACTTGTCTGAACAGCTTGCTACAATTACTGATCAGTATGTTAAGTTGGATGCCGAATTTAAAACCTTGAAAGAAGATCATCACTTCACAAAGATAAGAGAAAATAATTATAAAATAAAAATTAAAGCTTGTGAAAAAGACGTTAAAAGTTTAAAAACAAAATTAGCTGAGAAAATTGATGTGATCGGTCTAAGCTACGAGGTTTTAGAAGAGAAAACCAAGTTAATCGCTGAGAAAGAAAAACAGATTGCTGATCACCAGGTAAAAGTGGTGGAACTAAATAGGAAACTGGAGCAATTCCGGAATTCCTATGCTATTCTTGATCACCTCGTTAGTGATCAAGGTTCCTCACCTAAGAGGGGAGGAATTGGTTACCATGAGGTTCCACCACCTTATAACCATAATTATACTTTCAATCCTAGTGTTCATGAATCTGTTAATTTTGTAGCTGATCAGACAGGTCCTGCTAAGGAAACTGGTAAAGTACCGGAAGTTAGTAAAGGCGAAACAAGTTCGCCTGTCTCAAAAGTTAAAATTTCTATTTCGAGTCCAGTCTCATCTGATTCGGATAAGTCATCCGAGTCGGGTAAGACAAAAGAGAAGGAAGTATTACCCACTAGTGGAGAAAAAGTTAAATCAACTAAAAGGAGTACTCCACTAAACCCATATGTCCCACCTTATGTGAGACGTACGGTTGGTAATACTGCCTCCACAACTAAAACATCTGCTGAAAAGAAAGCTGAACATAGGTGTTGTTTTAGATGTAATCAAACAGGGCACCTTGTTGCTGATTGCTCTCTGAAGCAGCGTTTCAGAGAGGTGAGGCCCTCGAAAACTGAGACTAAGGTTTTTGGTAATCGTTTAAATGTTAAAAATGAAAACCATTCAAATTTGAGAGATAATACAGGTTTTCAAAGAAACACATCTCGTTTTTACACTACTAATAACCAAACCAAATGCTATAATTCTGTTGATTCTCTTAATGTTCGTCGGTTTGGTTGGCCTCACTATCAGTCTCCAAGGAGGTATCCTGTTAGGACTCATGGAAATTTTTCTAATGCTAATTTTGGTCAGCCAAGGTGTGTGAGTTCTGTTAAGAAGGTTAATCGACCCAAGACCAAGAGGTCTTGGGTCCCCAAATTTTAATAATCTCTTTTGTTTGTGCAGGAACAGTTGAACAGGGCTTCCAATAATCTTTGGGTTGTGGACAGCGGCTGTTCCCGGCACATGACTGGTAACAAGGATTTGTTACAAGATTTAAAACCTGTTCAAGGAGCAAGAGTCAGTTTTGCCGGTGAGAGTGGAGGCAAAATAACAGGAAGGGGTACGGTAACTAACGGGAAGATGACGTTAGAAAATGTGAACTTTGTTGAAGAACTGAAGCACAATCTACTGAGTGTGTTACAGATTTGTGATAAAGATTATACCGTACACTTCACGATGACTGATGCGATTGTGTTGAAGCCTGGTTTTCAAATACCAGAGGAGTGGATAGTAATGAAGGCTCCACGTGATCGAAATACGTATATGATGGATTTAAGTTCAACTGAAATGTCAACGGAAGAATCGTGCCTTTTGACGGTGCAATCAGAGTCGGAAGTCGACAACAGGAGGATGTCAGTTTCTCGGTGGAAGATTAGTTTCCTGGCAGTGCAAGAAACAGACATCAGTCGCAATCTCTACGTGCGAAGCTGAATATATGGCAGCATCCAACTGCTGCTCTCAGGTTTTGTGGATTCAGCAACAATTGCGCGACTATGGTCTGAATTTCTTACTCACTCCTATTTTTATTGATAACACTGCTGCCATCTCAGTAATTAACAATCCCGTGAAACATAGTAAAACTAAACATATTGACATTCGTCATCATTTCATACGGGATTGTGCTGAGAAGAAACTGATTAAGGTCGAAAAGGTCGATACGCTAGAAAATTTCGCTGATTTATTTACAAAAGCGTTTGATAAATCCAGATTTCAAAACCTAATTGAGCTGAACGGGATGATCAATCCCGAGTATGTTTTTTGTGTTTATTGAAAAAAAAAAAAAAAAAAAAAACGTCACTATTGCTTAAACTTAGTCGGTTACCTCAGTTTGATGGACATATCCTCGGATATGTTTTGGTCCTCGTTTCTACTTGTAGAGAATGAGGGTCGCCATTAACCAGATGACTGAAAGTGACCGGGGCGGTTATGATGTGTTTTCTTTCTGTCGCTGAAAATTAGTCGGTCATACTTAGTTAGAAGGACACATACTTGTATGTGGTCGGTCCAGTTGATCCATTGGATCTTCAGGATTGCCGTTTACCTGAAGACTTTGACGTAATCGGGGCGATTGAAGTCAAAAATTTTTAGGGAAATGAAATTACTTTTCAAGTCTACTACTTCGTATGAAGTACCTTTGCTATGTTCACAGAAAATTGATCCAACCTTGGAAAATGATAGTATACTAATTCTGTGTGCTTAACTAGTGATGTTATTAGGCTTAAAAGGCTTTAGGACAATCATTGTATGTCATGATAACTTTTTATGGTGCGTAAAAGTAGATGTGATACTAACCTAATCTACTCAATTTTACGTGGAAACTCCTTAAGAGTTTTGTATGTCTTCATACATATCTTTCCGAATGATAGGCAGAAAAGCGTTTACCCAGTCATACAAGAGCCCGTAAGTGTTCTGATTCCCGTGAAGAAAGCGTTTCAAGACACTGCAGTGATCCAGATTCGGGACTTGCAGTTGTGTAT